>NW_027279441.1:2500-13937 GCF_046629955.1 Centroberyx affinis
TGAAACTTAAAGGGGAAAAAAGGGGTTAAACCACTGAATCTGATAAACTCTCCATCACTACCATGACAGAGGATGTTATGTACCTTCATCCTACGCTGAGACTGGAATTCACGTGCGCATACCGCTCTGGAAAGCACGTCCATCTTAACGAGTCATTAAGTATTCAGTCTTTAAGCTTTTCTCTAAATCTTGAAACGAGGCAGAGAAAAGTCTTGAAACGGCATGAGGAACTCTGGGAGGAACTCGCTCCATTTGCAGGGTTTCTCCACCTGTTTTCTGAAAAATGAGACTGTAAGACTCGATACTGCGTTAAAGGACTCGTCCCGGTGGAGGTCGGTGGAATGCGCTTTCCCCGCCTGGCTGCACCTGCTCTGCTGCTATCTTATCACTTGTCGCCTTTTTACCTGATGAATCTTCAGCGTAGCGTGACTCAGTGTCTGAACCCTGTGTGTCAGAACGCAGTGTGAGACTCTGTAATACAAGCTGCTCTCCATTTATTGTACATGATGATTTAAGTGATTCTCAGTTTCATTGTGGCGGTTTTAGGCTGCGTTCACAGCCAACGGTTTATCTGAACTCTGCCGTGTTTCCTCCTGTAGTTGGTCTTGTTGTCCAGGTGAGAGCGATGACCTTTGAACTCTGGTGGCGCCAAATAAACGGCACCGAGAGTCTCGGTCCTCTAACAAGAGAACTGCAGGGGATTATGGGTAGAAGGAGACGGATGCGGTTCCTCATGCTTGGAAAGCCTAGCAGAACAAAACGATGTGTGGTATGAACACCACAGAAGAAGAGGCAGACCTGCTGACCTCTCTACCCAGCAGGATGACCGGTTAAAACTTTGTCCAATAAATGAGCTACTTGTGGCTTTTGCTTACAGGCCCTGGTTCACTTGTGATTGGTCAGTTTAAACCTAAACAAACCAAATACAAAAAATTTAACAAAGTCAACTTTTCCACTCTGGTTCTGACCAAAAAAAAAAAAAAAAAAACGGGCGCAGCACCCAGCCTCACTCACCTGAAGTCAGGTTGCTCAGTCACCATCACCACTGTTGTCATGTCGTGCTGTACTGATATAATTATGAAAATAATGACGACAACAATAACAATGACAAAATTAATGAAAATATGACTACTGCTACTCTTACTACTACTTCTACTATCCTACTACCACAACTACTGCTACAGCTGCTACTATTACTCTGATTACTGTGAGTAATCAAACCAATCTGTGGGCTGGTTGATTCCAGTTCATGACTTTTGTTGGATATCATCTCTCTGTCTCTCTGTCTCTCTGCACTGCATACTGTCTAAAGCAAAATGAATTAATCAAGCATTGTAAAAAATAAAATCAGTGCCTGACAGTGTCTTGACATCTCTGGAAATCATCCTTGTTCCAATATTTCAGATAATCCTAATAATAATACGTTTTTCAATACTTCACTGAATGAAAGCCTTTATGTTATTGTTTTCTGTGTAACACTATTTGCATTTTCAAACAGAATCAGACCCAAACTGTACTGATTTTCTCAATATAAATGCTCTCGGCTAGCAGCAAACCACAGATACTACAGTAAGAATTCAACATTTGAAGCTTTTCAGTTCCTTCCTACACCTGTTGATGCTTTAAATTCAATATCAGTGCCAAGAATCTGTAAATGACTGACAAGTAGTTGTTTTTCAAAACTGAATCACGTTCCTACTACAGTCAGCACATTTTGTTTTACTCATTTAGATGAGTTCTTCTCAATTTGATGTTGAGAGCGTACTGCTGGCAAGTCTTCAGTCAGTGTTTTTATCCATTTTTGTCTTTAGTGTAGCTAAACTAATAAAGCAAACTTGTTTCTACCTGGACAGACAGTGGGGGGTGTGTCATGGGGTTTCAAACTCTGAGCCAATCAAATGGCTTCTCTGGCTCCGCAATGTCTCGTTATCCCACATTTTCTGACGAGAATTTCTCCAGACCTCCGTTATTTTGAGGTGGAGGTGTGGCTACGCAAGATTATCGTTGGGCCAGTGTTGGTAGGGTTTCTGTAAATCAGTCTGTAAATCAAATGTCATCAGATCACCAACAAAACCAACGCCGGCCCCACAGTGTGTCGCAGTGGGACAGAGGTTCAGTGTCTTGCTCCAGGGGGCTGATCCTGAGTCAGTTACCGGACGGTCTCCCTACTCTGCTGAGTTGCTGGTGATTTCTCGTGTGGCTCACTAACTCTTTATCATTTCACGTATTTCCCAAGCGCATGTCGTTTGATGGCTTTGCCAGTTCTTGCCTTCCTTTTGATGCAGCCTCATTGCTAGCAGACTGAAGGAGGGACTGAACTAACTCATAGGCCTAAAAGAAGAAAGCGAGAAAAATCATTGAAGCCTATTAACAGATAAACGGCAGTAAAACTGGTTCCACTGCTGACAGATTTGAAACAGGAGGTAAGGCTGGGATGGTTTCAGTCTGGCTCCTGTGCAGCTCTGATGCCTCCCAGTGACTTTTTCTGTCCCTTCCTTCTTGAAAGTTTCCTTGTGCTCCACCAGGAAGTGTCCTGTCTATCTGTTCTAGTTCTGCTGAGCTATATAAGCCGCGGCGTTCCTGTCTAGAAACACCAAACAGCAACGACATCCTTCCAACATGCAGCTGCTGCTGACTGCCTGTCTGACCTGGGCTCTGCTCCACACAGGTAACCCACTCACATCCACACCTGATATTTATACTCATACTGCATCACATGAGAAGAGTGATTTAACCTTGTGTCGTCTGTGCCTAGAGTGTATTCAAGATATTTGGAGCAGGATAGGGGTCAATTATGAATGAACTCATCAATTCCAATTCAACTGAGGAACTGGAATTGGATTTTGAAAAAAAAAAAAAAAAAACTACAGGAAACAGAATTTGAATTGAATTGGATCGCAGTATCTATCCAGAATTTAATCCAATAGACCCCTGACTATTGGTTCCTTGTAATGTTGGTGATCCAGGAATTTGAAGCTTATTCTACTGTTGACCTCAGCGGAGTCTCTCTGGAAAAGTGAAAAATAATGAGGATGGAAAGCATTAATTTCCATCTAGAACAAAATGTCTAGAATGTAGCTGAGCTGTTTTAAATGTATTTGTAAACTTTTCAGCCGAGTCTCTGCGCTGCCACCGGTGTGTGGACCAGGTCTGCTCCAACACCACTTCAGTCGACTGTCCTGCAACAAGCACAGCATGCAGGACCGCCACTTCAGGTCCGTCTTAGTAATTCAGGTAACACTTTACAATAAGGGTCACTAAGTTAAGGGTTAGTTAACGCTTATTAAGCATTAACTAACCCTTAATTAACAGTTAACTAATGTGTCTGGCAATCATTTACTAATGGTGTTCATGTTAACTAAGGTATTCATTTATACATTATTTAAAAGTCATCTTTATAAACTATTAAATAACGTATAAATTAATACCTTAGTTAACACCATTAGTAAATTATACATTAGTTAACTGTTAATTAAGCATTAACTAACCCTTAACTTAGTGACCCTTATTGTAAAGTGTTACCGTAATTCATAATGGGTCCAGTATTTTTACATCATTATTACATTACATTACATTACATTATACTTTATCATTGTCACATGTGAAAATTACTTGTGGTTGGATTGGTCAATTTCGAGATACTACACTATTTTGCAGTGTAGTACCTCTGTGTGTGTATGACTGTATCTCTGCGTATGGGTGTGCCTGGTATGAGTATGATAATGTCTGTGTGTATGTGTATGTGTTTGTGTATTAATTATTATTGTAATAGTTTATTCTTAAATAAAAAGAAAACGTATTTTCATTAAATATACCAAATATTCATCAAAATCAACTAGAAATCTTCATTCATATGCAGCTACATCAACTACACCAAGCCCAGATCAGCTAAAAAAGCTTTACTTTTCCAGGCATTTTCTCAAAATGGCATATTCCCTGTATGCAAAACATTCATTTTTTTCAACTTATATTGTAGATACAGCCTCCAAATTTGACCTGCTGCTTAGCTGGTAATTTACAGAGGCTTTCTCTGATATCTTTTGTCATTTTTTTTTATCATTTGTTACAAGAAAAACATAAAATTACCCACATATGTGGTATTTTGTTAATAATTTAAAAAGAAAAAACAAATTCAGCAACAAACAACAACAAATTCACCTCTTTGTAGCGTTCTAAGTGATATGCACATTTTTTTATTAAATATTAGAACATTTTAATATGTTAAGAACATAAATTACAAGCAATTATGAAAAAGTGCTATTATTATTAACTGTATTTGTGTCAAAATTCAACAAATCAAATTTAATTCTGGTAGGATGGATTGGCATTTGTTTTTCCTAATCACCTGTGGTGCTTCACTCATGAGCATCGATTAAATCACAGCCAAGAATGGAAGTAACAGATTACATGTAGCATGATTACAAGAGTGAATGAATGGATCAATCAATCAATCAATCAATCAATCAATCAGCAGTCCATCCATCCTTCCATCCACCTGTTTCCATTTTCTTTTCCTTTCTCCTCCCAGTGATGCAGACGGGTTCCACCTTCAGTGTCTCTGTGGTTAAGTCCTGCTCGACCCTGCTGACCTGCACCACTCCTCTCAGCATGGAGGCCGAGCTGTCGGTGAACCGGGGCTTCAGTCGGGAAGCTCACACTCAGATCTGCTGCGCCACCGATAACTGCAACTTCCAGACGCTGGCCGGTACGATCCACCGCTGCTTGGCTTTTATCGAAGGGGCAAATAAGCAGTTTATGAGCTTTATCACCCTCTACTGGCGAACAGTAGCAATTGCAATAACATCGATAGAACTTAGAGATAGAGAGAGAGAGATAGAGCTGTTTCTCAGTCTGTGTTCTTGTGTCCTCCATGACACGTTCGACGTAATATCTATGATCCAAAATCTAAAGAAGGCAGAGGATGGAGGACGGATACGAGATGTTTCTCTGCGCTCAATTTCATGAGAAGTACGGAGTCAGAAAGTGGGTTTTGAAAGCCAGAAATCTCTGCAACTGGCCAAGTAATCACTGAGTTATAGATATTGATCGACGAACCTATCAACCCCCACAGATATAGTATGGTCATTTTGCTATATGGTGCAGTAAATATCTTACTTACTACACATATTTTGTTTTAAAATTTCTTGCTATCGAGGAAAAAAAGAGCTGGTGTCACATGTTTAAAATGGTGCTGAGCTCACGTTGGAACCGATGTCTTCACATCGCTGCTATCGAGTTGAAAACCTTTTCAAAAAGTAGCTTAGCTTTAGAGTTTATCCAATGGGTTTGGAAAAATACTTGGTATTGGCAAATTTTCTCATCCTGTAGAGCAGTGGTTCTCAGACTTTTTCACGTCAAGGACCCCTAAACTGACACAAATTAGACCACGGACCCCCATTTGATAAGATTTTGTCGCAGGGTCCCCCATCTGATAAGATTTTTGTTTTTAGATGTTTTATTACAGAAAGTGTATAAAACCCATGACCAAAATAGTCATACATTCGTGAAAATAAATGATTCCCCTTTTTGCTGGGGACCCCCTGGAACCCCCTCAAGGACCCCTGGGGGTCCCTGGACCCCACTTTGAGAACCACTGCTGTAGAGGAACATGTAATTTTTCAATTCAAGTAAAAAAAAAAAGAAAAATCACAAAAATTGGAGGCACAAGGTTTTCACCAACAGCAACAAAACATACAACCTGTCTCTGTCATTCACATGTTCCCTGTCTCCAGTTCCCATCATCACAGTCAACGGGAAGCTTTGTCCCTCCTGCAACAGTTCGGCCGACAGCCTGGCCAGGAACTGCACCGCCCTGCTGAGCTGTGTGGGAGTGGAAAACAGCTGCTTCAACGGCACCAGTGAGTTCCTGCCGTAAACTGACTGTAAACCCACCTGATCTGTCGCTGCAGTTTGAGTTTCTCTTCTCTCTGTCTGTTCAGCCATGGCGGCTCTCGCTGCTCACGCTAACTACCCAGTTCTTCTTCTTCTTCTTCTTCTTCTGTTGATTGGTTGAAACAAACCAGGAAACGTAAAACACATCACTTCCCAGGAAAGAGCGACCAGACACCCGACTGTTCAGAACAGCAAATGGAAAAGCTTTATGAACTGGATATAAGTTGGATCACTGTTAAGTTCGAGCCATCAGCCATACAAAATAGCAAAATGGACTTTTATTTATATGACAATGTTGCCAGTTCACTTGTTTCATGGAAGTAATATTGACAAAAGTTTATTGAAATTAGCAAACTCATCTGCCAGTGGAGCAAGATAGTTTGACTCAAAATATCTTGAAGTAAGAAAGAAGAGATGAAAGAAAAACCCTCATTTTTTTACACTGTATATGTAGACTGATACATATAGTTTACTGTTTATATATCATATGCATAGTCTTTCTATATATATACAGTATATATATGCAAGATATACAGTATGTATATATCTTGCACTGACCCTTTGCACTGTATGTGAAGTACAGCTGTATATCTTGTGGAGAATGAAGTGACTCTGTTTCTGATATGTGCCATCTTTCTTCCCTCCCTCCCTCCTTCCCTCCTTCCTTCCTTCCTTCCTTCCTTCCTTTCCTCCCTTCCTCCCTCTGCAGCTCCATCAGGCTCCACCCAGGCCTCGCTGCTCGGCTGCATGTCCAGGAACCTCTGCACTGACCTGGCCACCCAGGCGTCTCTGCTGGGCTCGGACGCCACGGTCACCTGTGAAGCCCCGTGGAGCCTCAGGGTCAGTGCGGCGCTGCTGACCTTTGGCCTCACAGCATGTAAAGTCCTCGTTTAGGGGGCTGCGGATGAGAACACACACACACACACACACACACACACACACACACACACAAGCACGGATCCACGCATGGATGAAAGGTGCAGGTATAATCGTACACACAAAAAGGTAAAGGCATGAGTATTGACAAATGTCTTCTTAAGAAAATATTTAAAAGTCTCTAGTGGTGCGTAGATTCAAAAACACTTTAATAACTTGCAAAATGAGATGCATACCTCCTCTGTTTATTCTTGCACAAAACAAAAAAATGTTTGAAACTGAAAACGAATAATAACGAATAATCACACACGAACACATACACACTGATACACACTGATATTATCAAACACATACCAGGCACATGCACCCATGTCAACACGCAGAGATATAATCATACACACACACGCACACACACAGATATAATCATAGACATGCAGGTACACACTCACGCCTACTGATAGGAACACTGATAACACATCTTGCAGTCTGCAAACACACAAAAATATGATCACACACACACACACACACACACGCACACACACACTCGCTTGTTGGACATTAACATATTATTACATACATTACATAGCATTATTTATCTTCTTCTTCTGTGGAATAGATTTAGGACGATAAGCACTGCACTGACATTTCTTTTCAATATTACATTAAAGCAATCTGATTGGTCAAAGATGCTGATAATTCCCATAATGCACGGCTAGCCCTGCTGTATTGGTTGCAATGCCAGCTCTTGTGGTAACCAGGGAGGGAGTTAGCCTTCTTTTTTGCTTTCTGCTGTTTTTTCTTTATTCTTATGTATGTTTACTACTTTGTAGAAAACTTTTCAGACAGTACACATTTTGGTTACCATTGTGTAAAAGCCATAATACTCCAGAGGGCGCTCTCTATTGGGACTGTGGGTACTTCAATAATAATGACTGTACTTGGCTGTGTGTTATTGTTATAATAAAGCTGGAATGTCACATGGTACCTTGGTTCCCAGAGTTTTTTCCCCTCATGTTAACAAATTAGCCATTTCAATTCAAATTAGTCAATGCTATAGAGAGTGTTCAGGTGACATAATGCCTCAGCAAATTGATGAATTGTTAAACTTCAGCATTATTTCATTTACAAGAAGTTAATATTATCAAAAAAAGTTTGCGCTCTTGACTCAAGGCTTACCAAGGAGTGGGCCAGGTGCGGGAGGCCAGCATAACAGTCCAAAATAAATCAGAAAAGGCCTGCACACTGATGTCAGTGTGCAGGCCTTTTCTGATTTATTTTGGACATTTACAAGAAGTGAACACAATTAGAGAATTAGAGAATGTAGAAGAATGACTGTTTTGATCATAGTTTCTCTGTTATCTCTCTACCTACAACACAGATAGTTTTGGAATTCTGGACAAAATCATATCTGACAATAAAAATATTCTCAGTTTTGGGTTTGAGAGACAAAATCTCATCAAATGGGGTCAGTGGCTTTAATGTGGACTAGATTAGGGGTCCATGACATGAAAAGGTTGAGAATCACTGCAGTACGGACAGAACAGAGCTCCAGTATTTCTGTAAATATGCCATCAATGTCAGAGTCAATATGTATGTCAGGTTACTGTCGTCATTGTTTTGTTGAAAAGCAACACAAATGTAAAAAAATATATTTTAAAAAATTTCAAGCAACACAAATGTAAAAAAATATATTTTAAAAAATTTCAAGCAACACAAATGTGTTTTGTTCCAATTTAGACACATAGATATGTTGAAATGATGAATTGTGTTCAAGTGTGTGTCCTTTTTTGGCTAAACCGCTAATTAAAAATGGCCTAAAATTCCCTTATATTGCAGAGATATGGGAGGTTTTTATGCAACAAAACATAGACTAAACACTTTTGAAATCACTTTTAATACAACACATTTTTAAGGCCCATTTTCAGTGTTCCTGTGTCCCACCTGCGGGTCCTGAGTCAGACATTGAAAAACATCTCTTTAAAGCTCTAATTTACTAAAGCCTTTCATGGGGGAAAAAACTTTCAGCATGTGCAAAAGTCTTAGTGCTACCTTTCTACATTGTAAAGGTTTGTATATACAGACTGTAAAGACTGTAAAAAAAAATGTATACTGAATATATCAATGTATAATATATTGTACTGTATATGGACCAATGTCTCCCTCTAGTGTTACTATGGGGAAGTACATGTTACAGAAATCAGGACTGTCCTGACGGTTCAGCAGGATAAAGGTACAAGTCATCCTCTCTCTCTCTCTCTCTCTCTCTCTCTCTCTCTCTCTCTCTCTCTCTCTCTCTCTTCTCTCTCTCTCTCTCTCTCTCTCTCTCTCTCTCTCTCTCTCTCTCTCTCTCTCTCTCTCTCTCTCTCTCTCTCACTCTCTCTCTCTCTCTCTCTCTCTCTCTCTCTCTCTCTCTCTCTCTCTCTCTCTCTCTCTCTCTCTCTCTCTCTCTATAGTAGCAGTAGTAGTGGTACTAGTAGAGCAGTAGTAATACTAGATTAAATTAAAAATATACAGTATATAAAAAACAAAAAAAAATCATAGGCTATGAACTTATAGAATAACTACCAAACAATTACAAAAACTCTAAAAACAAAACAAAACATAAGATATACTTAAAAAAAAAACTGCCAACCTCGCTGACTGTGACCCAAAAAGTTGTTATTTTTTCCCCTCTGTGTCACTAAAACTCTCTGCTGCTCCAGAAATGTCACTGATGCTCTCTAAGTATGGGTGTGTTAATTTTAATTTAATTTTAGAGAGAGAGAGAGAGAGAGAGAGAGAGAGAGAGAGAGAGAGAGAGAGAGACTGAATTGAGGGGAGACAGCAACAGTGAAATGGCTCCTAATCAACACACAGTATGTACACAAACACACGAGATCAGACAGAAATCCAGACCCGGGTATTAAAGAGGAATGCCGCCCATTTTAACAACTGACATATTTTATTTCTCCTGTCACAGTTCAGTCAGTGTCTGTGAACCTGTCCCACTCTTTTCCTGAAGCTCCAAATCAGACGGAAAATTCTTGAATTTGTGATGTGACTGTACCACCATTGACAGTAAACGGATGCCGGCTTTGCGGGGCCATGAGATGCTATGTTGACTTGCCACACCAAAAATTAAGTTTGCAATTCTAGCATTCATAACAGAACCAGAATTTAAACCAAGAACTCACACCAGGATCTCATGGGTCAACAAAGTCAGCACTCCATTCATCCTCAAGCAGAGCTGATTTAGTGACATCGCAAATTCAAGGTTCAGTTCTGTTTCTAGCTTTAGGAAAGAATGGAGCAAGTCCACAAACATTGATTGAACTGTGCTGGGACAGGAACAACATATGCTTTTCTTTTTCTTTATGGGTGGCATTCCCCTTTAATTTTTAAGTTGTTTTTTTCACCTTTATTTATTCAGGGGGAGTTTCACTGAGAGCAATGCTCTCTTTTCACACACAAATTCACACCTGGAAGCTGCCCAGTACAACCACAGTCTGATCTGCTGCCACTGAGCGGTCGGGGTTCAGGGCCTTGCTCAAGGGCCCCTCAGTGGTAACGAGGGAGGGACAAGTGCTCCTTTTCACCTCCACCCACCCAGATTCATCCTGCCGGTCCGGGGGATTGAACCGACGACCTTCCGGTCACAAGCTCACTTCTCTAACCTTTAGGCCTCCACTGCCCACAAATGTTGCCAAATTTACACACAAATTTGCCAAACACTATGAGAGGATCATGTTTCCCCGTCTCAGTCTATTTCACTCTATCTCTGTCTATTTTATTTTATTCCATTCCATTTTGTTCTGTAGTTCTGCCTCAGTCTATTTCATTCAATGTCCTTCTATTTCGGTGCGTGTCGTCGTGTCTCAGTCTGGGTCAGAGCAGTTAGCGGTGTGGTGGCTCACGGCTGAATGTAGGCCAGTATAACCCGCGTGATTCATCGGCATCAATGTTTGAGTAGTTGACACAGTTAGAAAGCAAAACCAGGAAACAGACCGACAGACGGAGCTCGCATTCAGAGACAGAAAGCCAAAGGTATAGTCTGCCTTAACTGCTGACTCATCAGTCTAGCGGGTTTCAGCGTGAAGAGACGAACCTGAAGGTAAAACCACAGACTGTCCGCTAGCTGCTGGACCTTTACTGGCCACCATGACAACAACAGAACAGACCAACTCTACCTCCCCGTCCCAGTACTTAGACTTTAAACAGACCAACTTTACCTCCTTGTCAAACAGGAGAAACATGGCGTCCCCCGAGAATAATGCAGGCCGCCGCTCGGCCGATCGTTTGACAAGTAAACAAATCAGCGCCATTTTGAAAATCCAGAGACGCATCATTTCCTGAAGTTTTGTGAAAATCTGAGCAGAGACATTATTGTGCGTGATGTACAGATGAATAACCACATGTTGAAGGCTAATCCAGTGGTTCTCAACGTGGGGGTTCGGGGACCACCAGGGGTCCTTGAGGGGGTTCCAGGGGGTCCCCAGCAAATTGATAAATTGTTAAACTTCACCATTATTTCATTTACAAGAAATTAACACAATTCGAGAATGTAGAAGAATGAGTATTTTGATCATAGTTTCACTGTTATCTCTTCCTACAATACAGATAGTCATGGAATTCTGGACAAAATCATATCTAACAATAAAAATATTCTCAGATTTGGGTCCGAGAGACAAAG